>NC_045541.1:74243858-74281358 GCF_009769535.1 Thamnophis elegans | reverse complement strand
CTTTCATCCAGATAAGGTCGTCCTCTGCCTTGATCCAGCTTTTGTAACTAAGGTAAATTCTGTATTCCACAGAGCCCAGGAACTGGTGCATCCCGATTTTTGCCCTCAACCATCTCATTGGCTGGAGAGTAACTGGCATTACCTTGATGTACATCATGCTCTACGCGTTTATATTAAACGAATTGCTGTTTTCAGGCACTCTGAGGCTCTTTTCATGAAGTTCCAACTGGGAGGCAAGAAAGGCTCCAAGGCCTCTTCTGACATTGGTCGTTGGGTATGAGCTGCTATTTCTAGGGCCTATTCCGCCCTCTGTCTGCCTGTTTCGCCCAACATCACGACGCACTCCACCTGCAGCGCGGCCACCTCTGCTGCCTGGTCATCTCAACCCTCAGCCACGTGGACTTCTATTTCTCCATTCATCTGCCACTACGAGCTCGACAGATATGCCTCAGCTGACGCTTCATTCGGACGGCGCGTGTTGCAGCAAGTGGTTTCTGATTAAGATTATTAAATTCTATTCAGGAACCCCCCCCCCCCCCCGATGGGACAGATTGGGCTTTGGTATGTCCCATGCCTGGATGATGTTTCCACCTACTAGGAGAATGGGCATTGGTTACTTACCTGATATGCCCTTTCTTGAGATGGTGGAGGAGCCTCGTGGGCGTGTCTTTAATGCTTGTGGACCCAGTCGGGTTGGATCCTGATGGAGTTATACCCATGCCTGGATGATGTCTCCACCGTCCCGAGAAAGGGCGCATCAGGTAAGTAACCAATGCCCTATTTGCAGAACATTCAATGAGCATTTTAGCATCTAAAAGTAGTCTTTTATTAAAAGAAGTTACATAAATCTTTAAACCGCCTAACAGAATGGTTTGCTAGAGTAGAAGGGGGAAAAAAAATCTTCATTAATCTTTGAAAATACACAGAAACAGAAATATGCCTTTATGTTTGTTTATAAAGGAATAATTCTGTAGACAGTTTGCTTTAACTTCCTCCTACTAAGAAGTGTAGGACTAAAATAAGATTCTTATGTTTGTGAAGAAACTGAAACTTTAGTGGAACTGGGAAATACTGACAGTAGTAATTTTCTCTGTAATAAAAGTTAAGAAAATAGGACATTTTTACATATGGGATCGTTTTGGGGGGGTCTTTTCCCTTGGATCTCCATATTGGCAAAGAATGGCAATTCAGTGAATTAGTAATGAGGGGTTGGGGATTGATGAAGCTTCCCTTTTCCAACCTTATGGCATGTGGTTGAACAGAGGGCAAAAGAATAAGAGATTGTTTTTCAACTCAAACACAAGAACCGAAAAATGGATCAGAATACTTAGTTTGAAGCAGGAAGTATATTCCATATCAGTAGGTCCAAAATGAGGGGTCAGGGAATGGTATAAATGTCATTGCTCAATATCCTGAAATCCAACTAAAGTAATCATTTTTAGCCATTCTTCCCTGCTCTGGGAATGAAAGACCAACAAGTGATCTCCATAAGATATTGGAATCCTAGATACTAAACACAGACATTTCTCTGATAGTCAGAGATAAAACAGTATGCTGAAAAGTTGTGGGGCCAACCAGTTTGCTTCATTATCACCAACTTAAAACAAAATTACAACAAAACAAAAGATGGATCCAATTAGATGGATCTGGGTTCTAGTATTTGATAAACAAAGCAAACAGAAATAACAAATAATAAGCAGGCAGCTGTTTATGCATTGCTTAGTGAGGGCCATACTGCTGTAAAATATGAATACTGTAAAGTCCCTTTATAGTGCCAGTAAACCAAGGTTATAAAAATCTTTAGGGTAAATCCAGATTTAACAACATCCTCAGGCTAACACATTGCTTTTAAAATCCTCTCCAACATTTTCCTAAGCAAAAATCTATTGCATTCCAATTAGTCTGAATCATAAACTTCATTCAAGCTGTTGTGCACTACTATACATCTGAAAACGGCATGCAGCAAAGTAATGTAATAAGCACAAATGTTAGTTTGTCAAGCATTATAAGTCTGAGCCTGGAAAAAAAGTATACTTTCCCTTGAAATAACAGATGGATTCATTCACTATTTGGTGAATAATGTTTCTCAACAACTTGCAGGAAACATCCCAAGTTCTAAAAATAAAGCAACTGAGTTTAAAGAGAAATAACTTACGGATCATCCATGAAATCATATATCTCTCTCATGGCTACTCCTCCCACATTCACATAGAAGACAAGTCGCAGCAGTACCAAGTAGTGTTCTGGAGGCATCCACAGGACAAATTTCAAGTAAAATGTATTCAACTCTGCCAATAAAAACTGACACATACCATTCAATCACTTAGGAGATTTCCTGTTATTCAATGTCACAATTCTTCAAAGTGTATACATTTGAATGTATGAAATGTCTTGCCAACGAAATACTATCAAAGTTAACAATCTTAATAATTCTTAAAAATAAGCTGTTAATGATTAATGATAATTAATCATTATCATCTACATTTCTTGGGATGCTGCTATTTCCCTATTCTCATTATTACACAAAGGAAATTTGATGAAATGACCAAGTACTTCAATGTCTAAATGAGATGTGGTTGTCCATGCAGCAATTACTGATATTCAAAATTATGTAAGTGAATTGTTAGAAAAAACATATTATTCAGTACAAGTTACAAACTCAAAACGTCACAGTGATTTTAACCTCCCAATCACACCATTTTAAGACGACCACTTCTTTCATATAAATTCAGAAGATCAAACTTTAAACAAATGTATTCAAACAATAAAGTCAGATTTTCATTCAAGATGACCAATTTTGACAAATGTAGGAAAAATGTTCTTTTCTTCCTTTCTTTTTCCCCAGATAAATGTTTGTATTTGATCAGAGAACACCAAGCGCATTCTTGTCTCTAACTACAGTCTCAGAATTACCTTTTCTTCCCTACCAGTTGTCCTATTTAAATTCTACCAATTATGTGCATATGTGAATGAACTACTTTTGATGGAGAGGGTTTCCCCTTCCTATGGTCTGTATTATCAGGGAATCATTTACAGTATAATAAATACTGAAATAAAATGTGTTTGTTGCATGTGAATACTCATCCCTTAACCGAAACAATTTATATTTCATTTAGTATTTATATAGTCTTCTAAATTAAATGGGACCATTGTGGCCCCTTCCTTCCTTCCTTCCTTCCTTCCTTCCTTCCTTCCTTCCTTCCTTCCTTCCTTCCTTCCTTCCTTCCTTCCTTCCTTCCTTCCTTTCCTTTATTTTGCTCTTAGCATGAAAGCAGGAATTCTGGGAGATAAATTGTATTTTGATTATGTCAAATTTAAGGAGTCTGTGGGAAAAAAGCAAGAAATCTGTTTACAGTATTTTGAAAAATAAAAGAAAACTATTTGAAATACTTATATTAGTTCATTGAAAGAAATTACCCTTACAATAAAAATAATACCACACACTGCTAGCCATCTGCGAAGGCTGGATGCTGGCTTCCACTCAAATTTAACCCAACTGTATGGTGTGAATTGAAAGGCAATTCTCTTCATTTTACCTCTAGAGGGGAAATTAAAAATATTTCATGTTAATTTTTTAAAAAAACTTTCTATTAAATAAAATGTGATTAACAAAAACATTGAAAATAGCATAATAACATAAACCCAGAAGTAATGAAGAAACTAAAAACAAAACAACAAAAATGTTTGAGAGTATATAGAAGTATGTTTGTAATTTAAGAAATAAAACAATACTTCACACAACTATGTTCGACATTCTACCCTAAACGATATTTGTATAAATGGTAATAATCCATCATTAACCTATTATTTTATTCACAAACATACCATTTCATAATATTTATGGAACTTATAATTATTATTTATCTTAAGTTAAAACTATTTAATCTTAATGTAGGATTCATTAGCATTAAAGGTGATATAAGATTTGCATTTTTCTGTCTTAAATGTAAAATTTTGTAACTAACATACTTATATGTGGGAATATTCCAAAGTCCTTGCCATTTATATGTTTTCAAAGAAAGCCACCCCAATGTCTTCATTCCGCAGTAATGCCAAGTCCATTGCATAAGATTACATCCATAATCCACTACAAATAATAATAATAATAATTTAATGATTCATCACAATCTCTACATAACTGTGACTATAGCAATGATACTGCAGTTTCTATGCAAAATATGCATACATCACACACACACACACACACAGCCCTTATAAAATACTAAATAGCACTTTAAAATAGCAATTATATATACCAATATTTTGGCAAAACAGACAGCTTCTTAGCCCATAATGTGATTTCATTTATAGAATTATCATGTTATCTTCTGAACAGTAAATGATAAAATAATTCCATCCTACTCATTTTCAGTTTTCAATCCATTAATCGGTTTGTTATTTCTATATTAACCAGCTAGGATATATATCCTCAATTTTAGTTATAAAATTTGGGTTGGTCTGACACCTTTTTCTAAATATTTCTTTTTATCAAGGCATATAATCTGTTGTCTCCTTAGACTTACACATTTCACTTCATCTTTGATTCTTTCCTTGCTGATTTTTGTTCAGTTCAGAATGCATCATTTAACAAAAATAAACTTTTATTTATAAATGTCATTATTATTGTTATATTAACATGGAATGACTAGCGCAAGAACTGCAGCTGGTTTTGTGTCTAAAGTGGCAGTAGAATTCAGATGCCTTAACCACTACAGTAGTCCTTGACTTATGACCATTTGTTTAAGAATAGTTCAAAGTTATGACATTGCTAAAAAAAGGTGATTTATGACAGGTCCTTGAAATTATGACCATTGCATCACCTTTGTGGTCATGCTATTGTGATTTTCAAACCTTCTAAGCTGGTTTCCAACCAGCAAAATCAATGGGAGAAGGTGGATTCATTTAACAATTGCAATATTTAATGACCAGATAATTTTCTTAATAAGTATGGTGACTAACTTAATCGGCATTAAAAAAATAACAGTTGTCAAGAGCCAATTGTGTCTGGTCATTTGATGATGTAGGTGTGACTGAAATTCTGATCCCAATTGTGATCTTAAACTGGTTCTCAGGTTCATGTATACTTGTATTTAATGTAACATTGGAAATAATAAAATAAACTGCCGATCATTTTCATGAATCCGAGATATCAGAGTTGATTGCTAGATGGTCTCTAGAAAGAAGAGTCGATAAACATTACTCTTACCAAAGTTATTCATATTTAATAAGTAACTAAACTCTGTGAAGTGAGTTTTTTGAAAAATGAATTTGCATCACTATATGCCAAATAATTTTTAAGAGAGTATTTAATACTTACATGATCCCACCAACATTCACTGAAATTGGAAGCTGATGTTCTAGACTGTACTCCAGAAACTCAAACATTACACTGATAATCATGCACATCCACCAATCCCGAATCATTAGTGTCTAAGCAAATTATGAAAGAAGAAAGTTATTCTGCAGATCAGTCCAAATTTGCATTACCCAATATTGAAGAAAAAATAAGAAAAAAAATCTCACTGACATTTAACATGTGAATAGGAATGGTAAATGCTTACCACGGTTTTCAAACATTATATATCTGCATTAATTTATGATATTTTAAAATAAAGAACAATATTCATGCTTATGTACAATGCAACACATCATTTCATAAATTTACAAAGCCATTTCCTTGCCAATGTTTTTTGAATGCTACTTTCCCTAATTATTTGCATTTTATATGCATGGTTTTGTTTACAAAATCCAAAGGATAGTAGTATTCTGATTCATGTATTAAGTGAAGAAGCATAAATTAAGAAAACTAATGTTAAAATGTGAATCAAATTATTTTTTCTCCAGCTCTGTTTATATATATTGGAGACAGAACACCAACCAGTAGTCCTTTGAAGAGGTCCTAGACATCAGGAACAAGGCTCTCAAAAACATCCGCAGCACAAAATATTGAGTTTACTTTCAAGCAGGAACTCAGAATACTCTCTAAATTCCAAGAATCATTCTTGACAAACAGTCCTATGAGAGAAACTTGGGTTCTGTTTTTCTATTTTGAATAAAAAAGGAAAATAAAATTCGACCACTATCCATGCATATATTATAAAACTCAAAGTGAATAAAGCATGAGGCTTGTCTTTCTGCTTAATTGGAAGCAATTGCTCTTAATAAATATTATTAAGTGCTGAGAACGTAATTGGGGCTCTCTGCTACACAAACACAAGGTATCTTCTGCATGGGTGATTATTATAAAAACAAAGTTATTTGCCATGTGTTGTTGAAGCCTACAGCTGAATTATAGTGTATACCTTTGTAGCAGAACACAAACCTGAACCATCATATCTGTTCACCAATGAATAGTTGGGTTATGATTCCATCCTGATTCACTTTATACAGTGTATATTTTTCTGAATTGTCTGATTATTTTCTTCCATCTCTAGTTAAATACAATATTTGTCAATGATATTTTCTATTGAATTGCATTTTTCGCTGATGTTTAAAATGACAAAGTAATGATCTTTGGATAGATGTTTAAAAAAAATAAATGAATATTCTTATGATTTAGGTAGAAGTGAAAATTTTCCAGAGCTGACTGTTCTATAAGTCCAATAAAATGGTATGTTACAACCTACAACAACAGTAGTATTTCTAATATGAAAAGCAGTTTAATAATGAAGGAGTTGGAATAATGAGGAGTAATATACAGTTTCCTGTATTCTAATAAATGATATTTTAAGTGAAGGAATGCTGTTTGATAGTGGAATGTCAATCCAACATCTCAATAAGAACACGTGCATCACTTTTCATAAATACAGAATTATGCAAGCATTCAAATCAATGAACTGTGGACATCTGAACACAAATTATATGCATGTTGAACATAGCATAACCTTTGAACATTACTCATGCAGAGTTACTAAACAAGAACTTTCCAGAATTATGCTGAAATCAAATCTTAAGATATAATTTCTGATGTCAATTATTGATAGATAAAATTTAGGGCAATAGGAATATGTAAATTTTACTGCAGAATGCACATTACAATGTAGTACTTTCAAATAGTAGCATAAAATGTTAGCTTAAAAGTAGAAAAATGTCTTCTTATGCCAACATTCTCAAACTAACATTCCAAATACATTTTCCAGCTGCATGAAATGTCTGAAATTATAGCCAACTAAGGTGAAAAATGTTTGCTTCAGGTTTCTAGCAAAAGATGCTTTCAACTACATTCTAAAAACCCATGGGAAGGATTACAACTTTAAATTGGCCTCAAGTAATATCAATTCCACTGCAAAACAAAACAAAGTTACTTTCTCAGTATTTATTGTATGTGTAAACACTATTTTTAAAAAAATTAGGTAGTGAAAGGTCTAAATAGTGTTTTCAAAATTCATCTCTATAGGACTGTACTCATTGAACTGACAGCTAAAGACACATTCTGGTAGTTCTTGAATTATGAGCACAATTGAGCCCAAAATTTATGTTGCTAAGCAGATAATTAAGTGAGTTTTGTCCCATTTTACAAACCTTTCTTGCCACAGCTGTTAAGTGAATCATGGCAGTTGTTAAGTGAATCATTTGATCATTAAGCAGATCTGGCCCTTCCCATTAACTTTGCTTGTTGGAAGCTGGCAGTGAAGGTCACAAATGGTGGATCACATGACCCCAGGACAGTGGACACTGTCATAAATACATGATAGCTACCAAGAGCCCAATTTTTGATCATGTGACCATGGGGGATGCTGCAACAGTAGTAAGTGTGAAAACCAATCATAAGTCTTTTCAGTGCCATTGTAATTTCAAGTCACGAAATGAATAGTAGTAAGCAAGAACTACCTTTATACCTGAACTGATTTTTCTGTCAGCATATCATCACTATATGGAGGAAGTCAGGTCTGACTGTTATGATAGCAAAAAGCCACTAGAGTAGCCTTCATTATGAACTTATAGTCCCGGGATGGCGAACCTATGGCACGCGTGCCATAGGTGGCACACGGAGCCATTTGTCAGGGCACACGAGGCATTGCCACTATCAGCTGGCCCTAGCACACATGCACGCGCTGGCCAGCTGAGTTCAACCTTTTTTTAAAGCCATTTTCCACCCTCCCAGGCTCCAGAAGCTTTATAGCAGCCTGGGGAGGCGGAAAGAGCCTCCCCCGCCCCTCTGGAGCGCAAAAAAAAACAGCCCTATTGGCAAACAGGAAGTTTGGGACATGAACTTCCGGTTTGCTCATAGGGTCGGTTTAAGCCCTCTGGAGGCTTCAGGAACTTCCTGAAGCTTCCGGAGGAGTAAAAGGGACATATGAGCAAACTGGAAGTGACTTCCGGTTTGCTTTTAGGGTCCTTTTTTGCCCTTCGGAGCTTCAAGGAAGCTCCTGAAGGTCCCTGAAGCCTCCAGAGGGCCTCCGGAAGGTAGGGGAGGCTCTTTCCGCCCTCCCCATGCTCCTATAAAGCTTCTGGAGCCTGGGAGGGCAAAAAAAGCAGGGAAAAATGGGGGCGGGGTCGCGCTTCTCTTGCGCGCATGTACACTGGGGCGGTCGCACATTGCATTATGAGTGCAGCACACCTGCGCCAGACCCTCCCTGTGCTCCCCCCTTATGGCGCGCGAGCCAAAATAGGTTCGCCATCGCTGTTATAGTCAATGAGGACTAGAAGATTTAAGACTAAAATAAATTTGAGTAATTATGAAGACAAAAGTTTGTTTCTTAGCTAGAAAACAATTTCTTAGAAATAATTACAAAGCAGATTTCATTTCTCTATTCAATTTACTTTGTATATTAAGATGAAAATAGTGACACATTTATGTGCTCATTAGTTTAATCATAAACATAGCTAGCTGTTTTAAGTCTTATATTAAAATAGCTTAATACTTTAACTGATTAAGATTTAAAGATATTCAACAGAAAAACAGAATTTTACTGTTTTAAAATAAATTTAGAAACTTATTTTAAAAATAACTTAGATTACCACTAATAATAATAAAGAATAAGAAGCAGTTGTAGTACTGACAAGCAATGAGACTTCAGAACTATAGTAAGTAATTAAGCAAGAAAGGGATAATTCTCACCTTTATGTACCAACCAAGGAAATGAGCAGGAACAAATCCATCTAGTTTATCCTGTAATTCAGTAGATTATACAGATTAGAATTACTTTCTATGTAATAAAAGGAATCAACATAAATGATGATAATGACTACTGAAACCTATATTTCCATATGCAATTTGAACATCTTCACAATGTTTTAAAATATTTGTTAAATGATTAAAAATAATTTGTACATCTCACATCTAATGTATAATATATTTTTCCTAGCAAAAAGATTAATGTTATTTCAATTTTTATAAACTATCTGAAAGGAGGAAAAATGTACGGTTACCTTAGATAATATAATATCTGACTATGTTAAATTCTGCTGTTGTGTAAACCTCATCGCAAACATGTTTATCTAACTTTCAAAAAATGCACCTTTGTACCTTTGAGCAACAAGTCTAAAAATACAGCACGAGTCCCATTTGGTTTTTTTTAGATCTAGACGTCAATGTTTGGATCAGCTCTTTATTCCATAAAACAAAAAGCTTACATAAAACTACAGCAGCCAACACATTCTAGTCTACAAAGAACACCTAGCAGATAACAGATATAGATTTCCTTAGTTTACTTAAAAGTGTGGGAGTAAGTAAATAATTTAAGACAACTCTTATATCCAATTATGGAGGAATGGAGAGCATGATTAAGTTACTACACAGGTTTAGAAGATAATTACAGAAACATGCATACATTTGCATTACAACAAAAACCCACATTGAATATAAACATATTTATATATAAATTTATAAAACTGGAAAACATCCTGATCTTTGTTCTGCATTTGGTTTGTTATGAAAAAGAACAAAACAAACAACAAAAACCAAGCCATATGCAAGGCAGTAATATCTTCGCTCCCATGCGTAGGAAATGACTTTAATGGGTTTCAAAATTTTACTACGATATTCTCATTTAGCAACCACCTTGGATAGCAACCATTCACAAATGCAAATGGTAATAAATGCTTTCCGCTCTTGAGCATTATGATGAAAAAGGGCCTTTAATGTGAAACCGATTAAGTTCTGGTCAGTTTCATGCAGCAGCTATGAGGTTCTGGAGTCTTTTAATAATTAATAAAGGGTAACCTTGTTAACTCTTTTTAAGGAAATCCTGCACTGAGAAGCAGCTCAGGAAGAAATAGTTTGTTTAAGCAATCTCTCCACACTGCAGGGAAGAAAAAATAAAGGCGGGGGGAGGAATGAATCAGGCACAGGACATTATGTGGGATAACTTTTATCTAAATGAGATAGCAACAATCAGTGATCTGCACAGCATCTCTCTCAGAGAGTGTTCACTTAGCAATCACTTTGCTCAATGATCGATTGTTGAATCAATTGAAGTCACTAAACAAGGACTACCTGCAGTCTGTCTTCCAAGTTAAATTTGCTTTTAAAGGAATGAAGCCGTGAAATTCTCAGAAAGATGCACTGGAACTCATCTATGGAATTACTGAAGACAGACTCTTAGTTATAAAACAACTGATGTTGGATTAAATAACAATTATCAGCATCCATCAAATAAGTACAAAATCCTAGGACATAAAGATATTATTAAATGAATACAATCGCTCCATTTTAGCATCTTACCCAATATTGTGAAAGGCATCTGTTTCATTATTGGGGGTCATATATAAGGCAATTTCCAACCATAGTCTCTTCGGGCAAAGGGACTCCTAAATTAGGATCAATAAATTTCATAAACTGTCTTCCATCATGTACAGTCTGCAAATTAAAATACATGTTCAAGAACATCAACATTTCATTTAAAAAGTTATATTTGTTAAATTGGCAATACAAAAGGAATATACATATATAATGGCTACCCAGACCCTAAAAAGAAATGAAGAAAGACATTTAGATATCTAGAAAAAAAACATGCACAACTTTCCAAGTTTGGAACAGCCATATTTTGTGTGGAACCAGGCCAGATATCACCATTCTGGATATTTGTCTTAGGGCTTATTTCATTCGATTCTTTCAAACTATCCCATACTCCTGCAAATGGCTTGTTTAAAAAAATGCAGATACAAAGAATTCAAGACTGCATTAGCCAATGAAACAACACATCTTGGTCCAATCTCTGCTGATACTGGCTAGGGTTATCTGAGAAAGAGAAGGAAAGTATAGTGCCTGAGCTAAATTTCAAGTGTTGTTATAATGGGTCTGAATACTTATGCCAATGTGATATTTCAATTTTTTTTTCTTTTTAATAAATTTACAGGCATTTCTAAAATTCTATTTTCACTTTGTCATTATAGGGTCTGAGTGTAATGAGAAAAAAAATGAATTTCAACAACTGTAAAATCAGGGCTGCAGCATAACAAAAATTGACAAAAGTGAATTTCTGAATGCACTATAAGTTTAAGTATGTTTTACACTCCTGTTATGAGATATTTATTATCTCATTTTCGGGCATTTCTCCAATTATACTATGCATAGATACAAATGCAAAAATGCTATTTTTTATGGGCTGGCTTGGCAAAATAGATTGCCAAATGAGGGTAGTAGCACTGATATGTTACCTAACTTGAATAATGAAATGTCTGCAAGAAAACAAACAATCTCAAGGACCTCTCATGTCCACCCTGAGCTACAGATATTCTTTATTAGACTGCCAAATATATGAGTGTATGTCCATAGCATAGGAAAAATGCAACTGAATAGCTGGATAAGTGTATTTTTGGAACTTTTTGTGGATTACTATTTTTCCCTTCTTCGTTGCGAAATGCTTTTGGCTGTGACACTTGTTGCAGAAAGTATGCTAATTGTTTTTTTTTTCTTAGCGGAAAGGATGCTTGTAAAAATTTAAAAGCATTATTTAGTTTATTTAAGATTAATGTAAAATTGTGTTTGCTTTGGATGTCAAGGAGCATTCATCACAAAACTACTATACAATAGACTTTTGCAATTGTGGGACGAATTCTTGGATGAAAAAGTAAGAAAATAAGATTATTCTGTTATTCTTTATTAAAATGGTTCAAATTTTATTCTTCTGGATCAAAGTTCATTCAGAACATACTATACTCCATGTTCTAAAGAGCCATTCTATATATTTCATTCTGAATATTTTTCTGCTTCATACATACCATTAATGGCCCATTAGTTCTTTAAATATTTTTTTAAATCTAAGTTTTTGAATTAATCAGTTTTCTACAGATTGGGCCATCCCTAAGAAAATATGCCTTTTGCTTTTCCAAACTTTCCAAGAATAATTGTTTTACTAAAAATTAACATTAGCTGTATCATAATTAAAATGACACCCAGCCCTGAACTTGACTGGGGGTTGGTATTCATGTGACAAATTAACTTGATCCGTGACTCAATTAAAAAGTTACTGTATATGAAGACTACCATTGCTTCTGCTTGAAAAAGAGAGGGAAACTAGCGATTATCCATTTGCGATTCATCTAATTTCTTCCTTCTGAAGATGATTAACGTGACCCGTCAAAACCGCGGTCCACTAAAGCGCGCCCGATCAAAGCGCGTAACGTGACGTCATCAGCAGCGCGACAAATAAATTAAAAATAAATTAAATTAAAATTAAAATTAATAAAGCAAGCCGATTCACATAAAGGTAAGGGTTAGGTTTAGGTTTAGGGTTAGGGTTAGGTTAAGGGTTAGGGTTAGGTTAGGGTTACGTTAAGCGTTAGGGTTAGGTTTAGGGTTAGGTAAGGGTTAGCGTTAGGTTTAGCGTTAGGTTAAGGGTTAGGTTTAGGGTTAGGTTTAGGGTTAGGTTAAGGGTTAGGGTTAGGGTTAGGTTTGGGGGGGTTAGGGTTAAGGTTTTTGCGTTAATTTTAAATTTACCGCTCACAGTGTGCCGTTTTCGTCGCGCTGTGATGACGTCACATACGCGCTTTCGTCGAGCGCGCTTTAGTCTACCGCGGATTTGTGGTGGAACCGAATTAAAACCTGGGAAAAGGGCTAAAAATTTTCAGCAGAACAATTATCCTATTAACTAAAAGGTTTGTTCCAGTACAGAAAGCAAACCATTTTAAACTTTCAAAGAAAGATATAAATCAGAAGTGCTGCTTGAATGTTTACATAGATGTCTAAAATAAATAAGTTAAAATGAAATTTTGATTCTTGCATTGTAAAGAGGAAGGAACATTTTTGGGGTAGAAAGTCCAGATTACATCGGTGGAATCTTCAATCACAGAAAGTTCAGTAAATATGATGAGAAATACCTCAATTTAAGATCCCGCAGAGTTAATGCCAAATAGATTAAATCAAACCCACTGCTGAGAATTCTGGGAGTTGAAATCGCCAAGGTGTTCAGGTTGGGGAAAGCTGCATTATATAATGTACTGTAATACTAGAAAGCCAGTTTGGTGTAGTGGTGAGGGTGCTGGCCTCAAATCAGGAGATTGCTAAGGCAGTTCTAAGCCTGCTTTAGGCATGAAAGCTGCCTGGGTGACTTTGGGGCCAGTCACTCGTCCCAAGGTTGTGGAGAAATAGGAGAAAAGAGTAGTAGGTATGTTTACTGCCTTGAGGTAACCAAAATATATTAACAGGGCGAGGTTATTATAATAATAATATAGTGAGATGGACTATTGAAATGATGTCACTTGTGCATTTGTATGCAATATGCTTTCATGGTAAGAAGTGAAACTGATGATTATGATCTCTACTTTATATCTCTAAGGTTTTTTTTTTAACATACAAACTTTAAATTCCTTACCTGAAAAGTATGAAGATGAGAAAAAGCTCATAGACAACACTGACGCATAGCCAAAACCTCCAGTAAGCTAGGAGAATAAAATTACCAACCGTAGATATAGTACAATTGGATATAAGGCTAAACTAATTCATATAGAATCTTTAGGAATAATAAGAAGCTTTGTTTGTATGGAATTGTATATGTTTTGAAGGAAGTCTATTAAAGTTAAAAATAAAAATGCAGAAGGTCCAAATGACTAACTGGAAAAGCTTAGTGAAATCAATTACCAAGAAAATTTATCCATAGTTTGAAGACTTACAACCCACTCATTCCTAAAGAGATTTGGGGCAGCAAAATACTGTGGAATACTTTGATCAATTCTTATGAATTAAATTTTAATGGGCTCCTTGCCTTATCTTTTTGTTCTTCATCGAGTTTTATTACATATTTTTAGAATTATTAATAAAATGAAACAAGGTTCAAAGTAGGGAAAAATACCCTTGCAACTTGGCTAATATACACAAAACACTACATTCTTATATTACAAATTATATCTTATAAAACAGCTGTGAATTGTAGTGAAAGTAAATCTGACCTCATCTATGTGGCATATCTTACTTATTTGGTTTCTTATCACATCATCATTTCAAAATGAAAGGTTTAAAGTCAAAGAAATTACAGATGAGGGTAGTGTCAGCAAATAAAAATTCCAAGAATTAATAAAAGGCATTCTGAAATACCAGAAATTAAACAAGCAGCACCTTGTGCTGAACTAACTTCACTTATCCTATTTTACTATCAAGAAATACAACATCTTATTTAGACAGGTAAGATTGATTTGTTGGTCATATTAATCAAAATAAAGAAAGGGCTGAACCAAGCTAAAGGAAGGTGGCCCCAGAATTACTTGGAATACCTTCTCAAAACTATTCACATTGATAAATTAGAATTTGCAAGTACTTTAAGGAATAGCAGTTTACAAATGTGAATTTCAGAAGTTCCATTCAAAATAACATTAGTTCAAATGGTGTATTTATTATTTAATTACCACATCTGTTATTTCATCAATAGATTACTGGCACAGATGAAAATGTACTTCATAGTATCTAAGCATTATAAAAAAACCTACTTCATTATTGTCATTACAATTAATTCTAATTAGACATGTTGCATTTTTAAAATTGTTCTGATTTTATACCTTCCGTTATGAAGATGTTAATGCTCTTTAGCTACGGAGAAATACATATATAAAATAGTTTTTTGAAATATGAACATTTCTATTAGAATGGCTATGTGTATTTTTAAAATGAACATGGCTTTGATTGTTTCACAAGAACATATGCTTATTGAACATCTTCCCTTCCCTATTCTTATTCCAAGAATAATAATGTGTGTACTGTAGTGGGGAAAAAACTCCTCCAAAACTGGACAGACCACTTCAACATGGGAAAGTTGACAAGGAATGAACTTGACTCTTCGTATCCCCATAAGTACCTTACAAGTGGTCATATGAACCACTCATGACACATACAGTATATCTTCTATTAGCAGTTTCATGACACACTCACCAAACTCAGATCACTTTTACAACATTCACTACAGTGCCCAGCACTCATTTATTTGCAATAACCATTTCCTCATGTATCATCTGTTCTGTTATTTTTATTAAGCATAGTAAGGAGAAGTTTTCAGAAACATATGGACAATATATAATATTAGATACAACTCTAAATTTTTTGATAATATGATTTTATCTTATATGTTACTTATGTATTCTTTTAAATATATTGTAGAGCTAAGCAGGAAATTGGAAAATTAACATAAATATACAGCAACATGTTAAGCACACAGAATCTATACAAATAAATACGTGGTTAGTATGGACAGTGATCATATTAGGACTTTCAAAATTGTATGACAGATTTTGTCAAGGAAATCTTGATAGATACTATTAAAAATAACTATTTTCAAAATTTACATGTATCAGTCTATTTTAATGCTATGAGCTATTTGGATTACCTGGATGGGGTCTTGAAAATGGACCATCTTTTGCTTGAGTGACTCCAAAACACAAAAAAACTAAAATGCTGGCTACAATACCTCTGGAAATATTAAGAACAAAACAGTCCTCAGTATATTGTAACAATAACTTGCTTACAGTCAATTTAACATGTTGACTGTTCATGTAATATAAGATTAGGGAGATACGATTATTAATTTTATCTTGGTTAGTGATTAGACTAAAATTGATGTTTTGCCTAACAGGCTTAGCTACTTAAATGAACCTTGACAAAGATCAGTTGGACTAGAAGAAAGCCACACTGGACTAATTGCTATCATGTAGTATTTCTGGTGTCAATGAAATTTAAATGGTCTACAGAGATTTGTAAATCATGAGTTATGGACATAGATTATAAAACCAAAACCTCTTTTCCAGTGACATTAAATCTCATAAACAGATAGCTTGCTAATTTTGGAATTACTTTAGATATTGCAGAGGCCTCTCTTGATTTCCTTTTAATATAGGTATTGCCATCTGTCTTCGTAGAAGACTAATTTATTAAGATTTCCTATGAGGAAGAAGCATACCATGTGAGTCTGGTGCAAACAAAACAGCTACATCTTATTTATTAAGAAACATGCAGAGTAAGTTAGTTCCATTTTTAAAAATAAAATATTTCAGGTTGTCCAAACAATTTCTGTATCATCTTACTATAAATAGATACCATACTTTACACATAACAGACACATTCTGTACAGCAGCATTTAAAACCTGACATGAAAGCCAGCTGGGTGATTTTGGGCCAGTCACTCTCTCTCAGCCCAACCACCTGGGGGTTGTGGGGAAAATAAGAAAAGAGTTGGATAAGTTCACCGCCTTGAGTTATTTGTAAAAATAATAAAGGCTGATATGAAAGGAAGGAAGGAAGGAAGGAAGGAAGGAAGACCAGTGGGCTCTTTCTAATTTCTATAGAATTAGCGAGTTTGGTTACATGCATTCTTGATATAGTCAATATGTCAGTATTATTTTTGTTTTCTGTTTGACTAAAGAGTTAACATTGTGGGTATTTTGAACCATGATAAAGTTTATTACTGAATGAATGACACCTTTAAGGCAGTCTAGTCTTGATAAAGTTTGGTTAAGATACTGGCAAACCTTAGTTTGCAATGTTTTTATATCTAGCAGTCACTCGATTTGATAGCTACATAACCATTTTTCTACAATTCTATTCTATTTTTATGGAACTGACTAACTAGAAACAAACATTAAAATATTCTTTTCAGTCTCATAAGTATATGAACTTGGCCAAATAAGCATTCTTTCATACACAACCCAGTTTAGGCAGGGAGAAAAGTCTTTGCATTAGTCCTATTAGAATTTGGAAATCCTTGAGAAACTATTACAGATGACCGAAAAATCTACCAACAGACTCTGCTCTATCTAGCTTCTGGCCACCATAATCTGACAAACTGCCAATTTAAAGTATCTTTCAGAATGAAATATTGAAGCCCGAAAATAACCAATAAATAATTCAATTTAACCAAATTAAAATATAACTCTTACTCTGTTAAATCCAAAACAATTCTGTTATACAAAGCAGATATATTTTCAAACAGGGGAGAGAGGCCAAATCTTACACATTCAACTTAAGAGTGGATACTTCAAGTAATTAGTCTGATGGCTTTTATTTCTAGGCTAACCATATCAGCAAGAAGGAAATTTTCTTAGAGATATTTGCAGAAATTTAGAAGTCTGATAACATCTTTTTCAACTAGCACGTTTTCTTAAAAGCATTACCTGCACAATCTGCACTCACTTCTTAAATACTTAGAGTGGCAATGCTGTCTGTCTTGATTGAGTTACTGATTAATTATATGCCATCAAGTTGTTTTAAATTCTTAGCAATATTCTCCATGACTTCCTTCCCTTACTCCAACTTAAATCCTGCATCTGTCTGAGCCTTGGGGAATGGACAGCATATAAATAAATAACCTTGCACAGTGATGACTAACCTTTTTGTCATCGCGTGCCCAAAGCATGCGCACAGAATAGCACGCATGTGCGTGCCCACTTCCATAATGAACTGCATGCGCAACACCCCATGCGCCCCTGCCATGTGTGACACCCTCACACCCCCCCTCCCCCAATGCATGGGCATGAGTCACGTGCATGTGCACGGCAGAGACCCCAAAATCAGCTGGCAGGTGGGAGGTCTGCACACATGCCTGGTGGAGATGAGCTGGGGCAATGGCTCACATGCCCATAGAGAGGGCTACGCGTGCCACCTGTGGCATGCGTGCCATAGGTTCAGCATCATGGACCTAGCATGATATATGAATCCATCAAACAGTGTATATCAGTAAGATATATGAGATGTAAGTCTATGTGAAAATTACTTTAATACTATATGCAAAGAAATTCCGCTAACTTGAACTTACTCTTGTGCAGATTACCATACTATACAGAAACAGGGATCTAAAGCAGAGAAAGTTTATTAGGATTTCATTTATTTAAGAAGTTTACCTATGTCCCTCAGACTTTGTTCTCAAAATAAGAATAAGTCTGGGTGGGGAGGAGATAACCTTTGAATTAAATCTACCAGACAGAACTCCCAAATACAACTATAGTTACTGAGCAGGAAAATGAGCTAATTTCAATCTAGGTGAATTAAATCACCAAGAACGGAAGTAAGTCACCTTTCCTGTTTTAAAATTACAGTTTCCTGGAAAAATATGTAGGCTGACCTATCAGAACACAGCATTATCCAAACCTTTGATTAAGCAATCTAGGAAGCTGGGGGCAATGCTGTTAGAATTGACCTGTTTTCTTTTAAGGGTAGGAGAACATACTAACCTCTTTCTGCAGTTGGACAGCCTCAACAAATCAAACAAGCAAGCAAAAAATCATGGCAGTGGAAAACAGCCCTTTATCTTAGAAGAAGGAATTTTGCCCTCTCTAGATTCAGGAAGATTTGTGATAAGATACTGCCAAAGGGCACTAGCCCATTCTCCTCTTTGAAGCAGAAGTCTCCCACATTAGGCTCAGGGATTAAGAAAATAAAAAGTAAATAAAGTCATTCTGACTGAAAGGCTACCAGCTGGATGACTTCAATTTAACACCTGACAGAAGGCCAAGGCCTAAGGATAGAAACTTGGGGACCAGGCAATCTGCTTCTCTACGTGTTTTTTCTTTATCCAAGGTTCAGCTGGGAAAAGATGCAAAGGATCTGCTTCCTAATGCATCTTCTTCTCTGCCAAGGCTAGAATGAAAAAAAGTAGTTCTGTGTGTTGAGACACTGCCAACCAGAATTAGAATGCTATGCTCCTAGAATAGCCATAGCTTTTCCAGAAACTGGAAAGCAAGTGGCTGTTTTTTCATTTCAATCCATAGAAATATAGCATCTTGATCTCCTAGATCCGTGATGGCGAACCTATGGCATGTGTGCTCAAAGTGGCACGCGAAGCCATGTCGCCTGGCACGTGCGACCTTGCCTGTTTGTCTTCTGGGTTTCTTGTGTGCATGCAACGATCAGCTGTCCTTTCCCGTGCAGCACTGTCAAAAACCAGTATGTGCATGCACGTCGGCCAGCTGATTGTTGGGTGCATGTGCGTGCTAGAACCCAGAAGTTCGGCTTTTCCAGAGCGCAGCCCTGACAAATGCGCATGGATGATGTTTCCACCCAACCCTTTTGGCAATTGGTGCCAAAAAGGTTCGCCATCACTGTCTTCGATAGAAGAGATCAATATTGCCATCACAAGTTGGACTGCTGCATTGTGCTACTATCAATTCCATAGTAACACTAAGCAGTTGTACATACTGTAGAATGGTATTGCCTCATAAGACCTTTATGATCCTTTTAAGGGCAAATACTTTTTTAGGTTTATTTTTGTCTAGACATAAGAATATCAACTTCCTGGAAGAGCTGTATTCAGTTTTCCGTATCAATATTCTATGTTCACCTGAAAAGGGAGACAAACTTTCATAGCATAATTGGCATCTCCATGTCCAAACATTAACTAACAAGTTCATCATGAATAATATTGTACAACTGGTTACTGCTTGGTGGTTGTAATAAAATCTGAGATACAACAAATACCATTAAAAAAAATAAAACCAATTAAATCCAAGAATTAAAAGTCTGCTTTAAAAAGTATCCTTATAAACACTTACACCCCTTAACTAAACAGAGATTACATTCCAAAGAAATGGAGCAGCTATAAAGAGGCCTGATTCTAACTCATTATGAGATAAGACCAGAGCAACTATAGTGAAACTTCTCAATGAGCAGGTGGGATCATATAGAAAAAGACATTCTCCCAAGTAGTCAAAAGATATGAGTTTAAAGATAATGTTTTGTATTAATCTAAAAACATGGAGGTCAGAAAAGACAGTGCAGGTGTAACAATATGCTATATTGCAAATGTAGACACCCTACATAGGCCATGTTACAATACTTGAGACTGGAGTTTATTGGTACACGCACAATAATTTAAATAGTGTAATAGTGTCTTCTAGGACACAAGCAAACATGATGAAGAGTGGGCTTGGCTACTATTTCAAATTGGATATCAGAGATTCCACTTCAGATGTGGCCCCAGATCATACAGCTGATTCAAGGAAAACGTGACCCACATCCAAAAACAGATTAGGTGGAATTCAGTACAACTGATAAAACTCAGCTCTAAGTTTCCTGATGTTTTCTTCTATAATGCAGATACTGAAAAGCACTGGAGACAAATGGAGTCCTGGGGGACAATATAGTAACAGCTCCCATTTCAAGAAGCAACTATATCCAAGTGACACCATTTGAAATTACCTAAGGCATAGAACTGCAAAAATGTGCCTCCTATTTCCAGAACATTTAGGTAATCTATGGTCACTGAGATACTGAGAAAAACCCAGAGAGTCTCATTACCCGTGCCAATTTCCTAATAAAAATATTTTACAACTAAGCCGTCATAAACCCATGGTGTGTTCTGAAGCCAGTTTGAAGTTGATCAAGCTAATGTCTCTTCTAAGCAATAGATGATACTATTTTTCCTCAGATTTGTTTGTTTAATGGCTATTTAAAAGTTCACTGAAAAAAGAGAAGCTTCTCAAAAAAAAACCAACCCAGTCTCATGAGAGAGGTCACAATTTAGTTCAGCTCTTTAAGAAAAGTTGAAATAAGACCTACAGACAACATGCTAACTTGATAATCTCTAAGGTAGGTAAGACTGCTTTTAAGGTAATAAGTCTTGAAGTATTTAAAACAACTGGTTTCTCTTTCTAAAAAGCAGTAAAACTATTCTCATATTTTTATTTTTGTTTTATTGGATCAATAAAAGTACATTCTCTACATTTAAGCATGACATATAAAGCTGCCCCTTGATATTGTGACAGTGGATTACTGAATTTCACTGAAGTTACATGCTGTCAACAAAAATTAATATTTAACATTTTCTCCCTTTCCGTATCTGAGAAAAGGGCAGAGTGTCATCCCCAATCTCATGGACAGCTCAACACAGACACAGAAATGATCTCAGCCCTCCCCCCACCCACACCTATTGGAAGTTGGAACACTCAACAATTTTATATATAGCAGAATTAATTAATCAGAAGGCAAAAAGTTACTATGTTTGCAGTCACCCTGTTTAATATCTGTTGGATATAATATGTGAAAATGATTTGTAGCTCATGTAACTTGCCATAAATCCTCACTATCTTAGCTTTCTAATGGGCAATTTGCTTGCCTTTTAATATCTGTGAATTTGAATTATTGTGCACACTGATCAAAATCAAATTTATGATTTAGAAGCAGCATAAATACAAAACAGCTTATTGTTTGTGCTGACTGCAATAATGAGGATAAAAATCCAGCAGCCATAAAAAAACTTATAAATAACACTTGCCTGATTCAGATCTTATTTATATTTTGCCATTATTTTTTTATAAATAAGTCAGAATGGCGAACATGCCTAATACTCCTCCTTCTCCTATTTTCTCCCCAACAATAATCCTATGAGGTGAGTTGGGTTGAGAGTGACTGGCCCAAAGTCACCCAGATGGCTTTCATGCTAAAGCAGGATTAGAATTGACTGTCTTCCAGGTTTCTAACCTGATGCCTTAATCACTAGCGCTAACTGGCTCTCTAATTTATTCTTTCCCATAAGCAGGAATTTTATGGATATTAATTTTTTTATAAAAAGAATAACAAACAAATTGAAAGACCAAGAAATTATAACTGTATCTCCTTAAGTTAATTAATAAGTAGATATATTTAATTACATCCCAGAGTTTAGCCTTAGGGATTATTTTCATCCAAAGATATGTTAGTTCTCAGATATATATAAAACTCCCCACCCTATGATTCCTCAGCAAAACAAAGCAGTAGTCAAATGATACTTGATAAATTATTATTTACTACATTCATATCCTGCCTTTTTCCAAGGAACTTAAAGCTACATACATGGCATTGTATCCTTTAATTTTAATTATATATAATCCTTTAACCTCCCTAAATAACAACCCATGAGACAAATTAAGGCTAAGAAACTGATTAATCCAACATCACTTGCTGACTTTAATATTCTATCTTATTGCAAAACTAGTGACTGTTTTACAGATAGTTCGTGTCACAGTAGGAGAAGCAATAGGGCAAAAGTCATATTCAGTCAGGCACATTAAACTGAGATATGGTCATTCAAACTAAGCTATGAACTCTAATTGTTCTAAGTGCTAATGAGTCAGACAGCTATAAGATACCTATAAATATTTTAGTACATTTTTGCCTCCAGAATTACACTGGCCAAAATCTAGCAATAATTCAATTGCAGGCTATTCTAATGAATTACCACGTAAACTAGCAGATGAAAGTTCAATCTCAAAGTGTATGTCTGCTTTATATAACTAATTTGTTACCTACTTAATGTATATGTACTACCTTTCAACAAGGAGTTCAAAAAATACCCTTCCACCTTTTCACAAATAATTATGGCCCTGATATATCCTTGGGAGAAAGAGCAGAGGAGTGACTATACTAGACAGGTGTTCAACTGATGAAATAATTAATCTTTCTGTTTGTTTATATTCCATTTCAACAGCAGCAGGGAGTGTCTCCTCCCCCCCCCCCCCCAGTATGTTATACTCTGGCATTAAGTAGTTTGGAGTTTACAGAAATAAATCAGTTGCGGTCAAATATTTTATTTCACTGAAAGCAGTATACAGTAGTCGTCAACGTATGACCTCAATTGAGCCTGGAATTTTGGTTGTACCTCATTGTGATCATAAGTTGAGTCATCATATGACCGGACTTGATTTTACAACCATTTTTATAATACCTATTAAGTAAGTCACCATAGTCATTAAGCAAATCATATGGAAGTTAAGCTAATTACATGGTTGTAAGTCCGAATCCAGTAAATGTGTATGTAGTTGCTAATCATCTGAAATGTGATCATAAGACTGCGGGGCAGTTATAATTTTGAGGACAGGTCTTAAGTAACTTTTTTTCAATTCTGCTGTAACTTTGAACAGTTGCTATATAACTGCTCATAAGACTACATGTAGAATGAATCCTGATTTTGTATCAATACATTAATTTTCAAATCTAATTTAACAAAACATTTGCTCTAGGACATATTAAAAGATGCTATCTGATTCATGAGGTAACCGAATACATCTCTGCTACTTAGATACCAATTTTTGTAAGTTCAATGAAACCTTCATCAGATAGAGAAATATTAAGAAAATATTTTCAACTTGGAATGATTTATGGAGTTATTCAAATTACCCTGTGATTTAATAAACAGAAACCTCTTAAAAAGCAGGATTAATCAATATGCTACATTTAGATTATATTTTTATCATATACTATACATTAGTTTTCAAATAAGACTAGGAAATAACTACTAAACGTGCAACAGACTGTTGCAGAAAACAAATCCCAAATACAATTTATGACCACAATTGGGACCAGAATCTCCATCACTAAGCCCGGCAGTGTGAAGCAAGTTGCTCCTAATTTTACACCTTTTTGCCATGGTTGGTCAGTGAATCACTGCATTTGTTAAGTAAATCACAAGGCTGTTAAGTGAAAATGGCTTCACTCATTCTCTTTACTTGTTGGAAGCTGGCTGGGAAGGTTGCAAATGGCGACCAGATGACCCTGAGACACTGCAAGCATCATAAAGAGCCCAATGTTTGATCACATGACCGTGCAGATGCTATGATGGTCGTAAGTGAAAGACTTGACATATGTCACTTATTTTAGTCCCATTGTTAACTTCAAATAATCGTTAAATGAATGGTTGTAAGTCAAAAACTATCTGTATAAAAGAACTGCAATTGAAAAATTGGCATTCCAACAAACTACAGTAGTTAATAAGTGAGCAACATTTCATTTGCTGCAGTAGTCTGTAAAAGTTATTTACCTCTTTGTGTTATAGGTTGTGTCCTGTGGCGTTTCTTCAAGCAAGGTCACATAGCCCAGGGTGCAAGTAAGGATAAACAAGACTGTTAAGGTGTGAGCTTGCCTGTTGACAAAGAGAAAAAAATATCATCTTCTTTTGACACTGTTTATAGTTGGCTTATTATTTTCACCAGCAGAAATTAAAGCTTTAAGTGTGCAAATGTGTTTAAGCACACAGCTCTAATATAAAATATACAGCATTTAAAAGGCAAAGTATATACACCAGTAATTTAAAATGCATTAATATAGCATTTAAAAAGCAAAGTAATACAAATTCACTAGTTACATATACAAGTCCAGAGGAGTCACGACTCGGTATCTATAGAAAGAGAAATTTACATCTTTTTTGAAAGATCCCGAAGAAAATGCTAGTTTCCATGGGGAGAACTGTGCAGAGCTTTCAAGTACTGAAAAAGTTGTTGTTATAGAGTTGTTGGCTATGTCAACTCACTTAATGAGACTAATTAAGCCTGAACAACAGCTGTAGCAGGAAAATGTATGGCGTGATAATCTCAAGCAAGGAAAAGAATAACATCACCTTAAACTGGGCTCACAAGAGAAATACCAACAACTGCATCAAAAATACATTTTCACTTGCTCACTTTGTGCCTTTGAGTTGTATATTTTATAAGCTGAAATTTAAAGAAATCTTCAAATGCAGTCAATAAAACAGCAGCTGATCATTGAGATAAAAATGGGGGGAGGGGGCAAACTTACAATAAAATCCTTCAGAACCAAAATGTATTCAGAATCTGACAAGCTGATAAAAAAGATAGGGATTGTCACTAACTGTTTTCTAGGAATCAAACAGAATCAGAATGCTCTCAAAGTCTTCAGAGGTGCAGTTTTTTTCAAGAGCAATAAGACTTATATATTTTTTAGATTTCATTTTCATCTTTTGGTCTTTTTTTTCAAAATATCCAACCAAACGTGGTGAAATGTGTCTATATTGAGAGATGACTTCTCTAACTTCAGAGGAATGATAAAAAGATTACCTTCTTGCAGCAAACAGCCTGTTTCAGTTTAGCCTAATTAGAAGAAAAAAAATCTGCCTCTGCCTCCCAGCAATTTGCCCCTTTCTGCAAACAGCCAGTTTCACTTTCAATTTCAGCAGGGGCAGATGATCAGCTGTTTCAGGCTGCAGGGATTGCCATAGCCTATTTCCGGCTCCGCAAGCCCCATTTACCGTTTGCTGCTGGGAGGCAGAGGCCAAAAGGTGGGGGCCTGTAGTGGGCGGGGCTACATTTGGTGTATAAGACTCACCCAAATTTTCACCCTCTTTTAGGGGGGAAGGTGCGTCTTATACTGCAAAAAATATGGTACTATTTTCTGAAAGTCATGCTTTACATCTGTAATTATATACCGGTAATCAGTATTATAAATTACCTTGGTGCCTACCTTCTTACAGGACTAATTTCTCCAATCTGAGTAAGCCCATCTATTACATTCTTCCCAGGAGAAGCTTTTGATCATACATCACTTTTGTTAAGTACTGGCAGCCACTCCCAACTGTTTTGGTACCAAGGAACGGTTTTGTGGGAGACAATATTTCCACAGACACGGGGGTGGGGGGGTTAATTTGCTCACTCGGCCACCACTCTCCTCCAGCTGTGCGGCCTGGCCCCTAACAGGCCATAGACTCGTACCAGTCCATGTCCTGGGGGTTGGGGATCTCTGCTATAAGGGGAATGAAGGCCAGGAGAAATTGCTTCTCAGTTGCTACTCAGATCTTGTGGGATACCATTTCCTTAGAATTAAAGCTTATTCCATCTCTTATAAGGTTCTGGAAGCTAATGAAGATTTTTTTTTCTTAAAAGCATTTGATTGAATAGTTGGTTATCACATTTAATTACATTAATTTAATTTTTGATATTACTTAATTTGGTTTTCCTATGATTTGTTTTATTTTTTATTTTATTATTGTTACCCTTAGTCAGGTGCAATGGACTAGAAATGATGCAAGGAGTTGATCAGAATGGTACGTTTATTGCTACTCGCCTATTGACAGGAGTCTCACCAGACTAATATACTTACCACAGGAACTACTAGATAAGCACTGCAAGTTTAGGGAGGATTTCAGCTCCAGATTCCACCACACCATTGTATTGTTGTGACTTAATTATTGGTTGTTTTATTTATATCTATCATACATGCTTTAACTGAAATTATTGCTTCTGTTTTGTAAACTGCTAAGCATCTGTAGTGATTTGATGGTAAATAGAATTAATTGCATCAGCTATAAAAATTAACAAAAAAATTAAGGAAGCTTTTGCTAGTTTATGGCAACGCTTAAAAGATATTTTAATTACAATCAATAAATTATTCCACTAAAGTACTCCAGCTAATAAAGCATGAAGTAAATTAGATCTTTACTACTGTACTTGCTTTTTCCATAATGACCATAACTCTAACTAACATCCATTTTTTATTTTATTTTTTTCTATTCCAGCAGGCCTGGGGGCTGTTGACCTCTGGATTGAGGTCCAGCCCCGCTTAGATTGGGTGCATGTTGTGTCTTTTTAAATTTGTCGTGTTTTAGCTGTTTTTAATTTCTCTTAATTTCTGTTTCTGTAAGCCGCCCGGAGTCCTTCGGGATTGGGCAGCCTATAAATTTAATAAACAGTTAAACAGTTAAATATTTTTATTTTTAAATGTTTAGCCAAATATAGAATAACTAAGAATAATCAAAAATGAGAGACACAAATGGAAACTTCTTTGAAATAGTAGTTACCATAACCTATGCAGGGGGGATGTAACACAAGATGAATAATTACAATATTATGAAGTGTTACGAAAAAAACCCAACAACCTTAGCAGAAGTTTATAAACGGAGTACTATTGGAAGAACTGGCAATTTCACCCACACGCCATGTAAAACATGGCATAACTCAAAATATCAGTAAGATCCAGTTACTATATCAGTATTTTTGTACCACAGTTTGTCCCTAATGTACTCTCTAAAATGCTTCCTGGACCTATGATGAAATATGGTGTTCCCTAAATTGCAGAGCATTGAGTACTGGGGCAGTGCATTCTCAGTTGTTGGAATGCAACAACTTCTAGGAAGCTGCTAATTGCGCTCCAAATTTGTTGCTGGGTATCAATGTATCCCTCTTGCTGCCAAGATCACAAAGTTCAAGTCATACAAAGCCAGTTCACGTTTTTTTTCTCTTTGCCAAGGTTCCCCCCCCCCCCGCAAGAGCCAGAGAACTGTGCCCCTGCAACAGCAAACATTTTTTTTTAATCTGCAACTATGTTTTCTTCTCTGTCAGTGGCACAGATAGGTAAAGACAGGTGGGAAATACAGCACGACAGCACAAACCACACATGTTTCTGCCCTTCTAATTAGAGGAAGAATATTCTGGAGGCAGTCCATATAGCTAATGCCCAGATTTATGATTGACATAAATTATTGTTTACTGTAAAATTCAAGCTTGCTTTTTATTTAAGGTTCTACAAGTGCAGTTTTAAACACTATTTTTAACCAATGGAGATGTCACTAATGTCATTTTTCTTTTGGGAAACAATGATTTTAAAACATCAGCTAGAGGAGAAGCTGTAAAGAAAAATGGCAGAAATTTACTATGGCTCACTCAGCTGTTATTATCTCATGTAGTGTTCTTATGCACTTTCTTCAGGGATTATTTTAAAATAATAAAGTTCCTTTGTCAATCTTTTCTTTTGGTACAGTTCCATTTCTTTGCATGCTCTATCAGCAATAAGCATTCCACTTCCTAATGCTGCTAAAGTACAAAATGATTTTACAATCTTCCCCCATTGCTTTCTAAAAATAGACAATGTAGAAAATCTGTACAAACTGGGTAAGTGCCAAAATAATATGAAAGAATGTGCAGAACTAACAGAAACTATTAAAAAAGGACAAAGAATATAAATAGATATTTCCTTTTCTCTAACAATCCAGGAAAATATAGGTAGCCCTTAATTTATGACCATAATGGAGCTTGCCCAGTATGGTCATAAGTTGTGACAGTCGTAAAGCAGGTCACCCACATTACCAATCTGATTTTATGACCTTTTTGTGGTGGTCAGTAAGCAAATCACCACAGTCAAGTCAACTCATTGTTCACTACGGGGTGTTTTTGGCGAAAACTAGAAGTAGTAAGTGCCAGTTTTTGGCAAAAATGTTGTAAACTATGGTCACATAACTGCAGGATCCTGCAAACAGCCATAAATTTGGGCTAGTTACCGAGTGCCTGAAATGCAGCCACATGACTACAGATTGGAGGACAGATATCGGAACTTTAGAACCAGTACCATATGGGTTTCCATCGTAATTTTGAATAGACATAAAGTGACTGTTTGTAAGTCAAGGACTACCAGTATTCTGAAAAAAAAATGTATTCATTTAAGCATAGTTAAGGAATGCAGTCCAAGTGCCCCCTTATTGATGCAGATTAAATTGGCTTATTTCCCTAAGCTTTTATTATGTGTTGCAATATCCATTTCTAACTGAACAAAAACAGAAAAATGACCACAGAAAAAGACCTAGTGGTCCACCAAGTCTGTCTTTTGAGTTTGTTTTTTGTTCTCTTTTTTCTTTATTCATTGTTTTTATTAAGTTTTTATTATTTTTTTTTTCTACTTTTGTCAGACGATGGACATGTGTTTATCCCTAGCGTGTTTAAACTCAGTTACTGATGTTGACCACTATCTCCACTGATTTCTAATGATATTCTTAACAGATTCAGGGACAAGGCACAAGATAAAGAGAGGAGGGAAAATTGTGAAAATAGTCTATAAAGCAATCTTAACAGTTTTCCCGAGTAAACTGTTGACTTGGTCTTCAGTAAAGTTCAATAACAGGATATACATACTATATACCCTTTGGATCCATAACCTTGAACTGGGTAAACATGTACATCATTTTTTTCAACCAGTGTACCTCAAATGTGCTAACTTCCAGAATGTATCCAAAATCTGGACACTTGGAATCCTCTGGAATTGAACTTTGGCAAACTTGATAAAACATTTTATGACATAAAATTATCATAAAGCATTTATGGCATAATACCAAGTGTCATAAAATATTTCCCGTGGTCAACTTCAGATGCTTGACTATATATATGGGCTACTTTCAAAGCAGATACATCTCTGAATAGCTCCCTGAATGTTTAAGAACTTTTCCAATACCTTAGATTAGAAGCTCTGCCATTCAAGAAGGCATTGGAGAATCTGGTAAGGAAATATCTCTGAAAGATGATGACCCTTGCCTAGTTAGTAACTGTAAGCTTGTTTACATCTGTGATAGCAAGTGATGAAAAATCGCATCCGAGACAGCAATAGCTACCAAGCCAAGTCAGCACAGGGAGCAGGGGAGGAGCAATTCGGAAAGGTCTGTCCTGAAACTAAGAACGTGCTGTACCATCTCTTTCAGAGGACACACACATACACCAGTTATCAAAAATCAGCCTAGATCTAATTAGAAGCGAGTGCTAGCTCTGAATCCCTACCAACCCTCGCCCTGCTGCTGCTGTCACCTTCAGCATCAGCGCCCAGCAACCCTTCCCCTCCAGATTCAGCCACCCTCTGGGCGCCCTTATGGGGTCCATGCACTAAACGCTCGTTCTGCCTGCAGAGTGACCCAGCAGGCAGACAGAAGGGGAGCCCGGGCAGCGCGGTCGCCCATCTCACCAGAAGAAGGTGTTGGTCCCGTCGTCGTACACCTCGGACTCAGTGCTGCGCCGGTCGCCATGAGTGACGACAGCGGCGTCTGGCGCTGCTGCCGATGCAGCTGCTGACACTGACGGCGAGTCCCCGCGAGGCCCCTCTCCAACCTGCAGAGAAGCGCCGTTGGGGGGCGGAGGTGGCGGCGGCAGCGGTTGCCCTTCCTCCAGCGCCGCTTTGCCGGAGGCGCCTCCGTGAGCCCTCCGCTCCCCGCGCCTCATCACGAGAACGACCGCGACTCGCGAGGCTTAAGCGATGCTCGGCGCGCGCCCTGCCGATCCCTCCGCGCGCCCCATGCAAAGCTCCGAAGAAGCCAACACAACAGCTCTTGTTCAAGTGCCTTTTCAGCACTCGCTCGTGACCCTACGTGGGACGAGGTTGAGGGGCGGGACTCCTCTTGGAGGAGACGTGAGCGGCTAAGGCCTGCGGGGCGCATGCGCATACCGAGTCACTCATATTCTCTCTCTCTCTCTCTCTCTCTCTCTCTCTCTCTCTCTCTCTCTCTCTCTCTCTCTCGCACCGTCCAGCGAAGCTTTGGAGGCGGGAGCGTTGGCAGGACAAGCTCCTGGAGTACACAATAGACGTTCAATTGCAGCAAGCCAACGCAGGGAGGTTTACATGGAGAAAAAGGACGTCAGGATGGAGCGTAGTTGGAGCGTAGTTGGCTGACGAAACATTTTTACATAGTTTAGTTGAGGGCTTTGTTGGTGAATTCGGTACGGTTACTTTAGGTTACGTGCCTTAAATAAATCCAGACACAAAAGTGCAGTAAATTATACAGAGGGTTACTGTGTCTAAACACAGAAAATATACTAAAAATTGCAGCTTACCGTAGTTAAACAAAGACGGGGGAAAGGGGGAGAGTGTATGTTCCTGTCGTCGAAGAATAGTAGCCAGGGAGCCAGCATTTCAAATGAGCCTTTATTGGTTCCCTGCCTAATTTAAAAAGCTCTTTGCAAATGCCCACTTCAGGTTTTTGGAAAGAGCAATTTACTCTCCCCCTCTCCTTATACAACAACAAGCTGAGGGAAGAAAGATCTGTGTCGTTGGGTGAAAGTAAAAACAAAAAACCACTGCAAAACTATTTTAGAATTAGAAGTTATAGTAGAATAATTGCAGTAATGACTCTGAGATCCCTGTGCCTTTCACTGCCTTGTAACAGGAGAAATGCTGCTGATGACTATCTTTTTAGCCTCTTTCTGAACTAGAGTAGGGGTATATGTTCAGTTTCTGTCCACTTTCAATATCCAGCACTGAAATCTTGAAAACCAACATTTATTGTGGCATAAACCTGTCAAATATAGAGACCCTTATTTTTACTGGGTAGGTTATATGTAACACCCTGTAGTATTATGGTAATGTTCACATTCATTGCTGATTTTCCAGCAAAATTAGATTGTTACCATTTTTAGGATATAACTCTAGAGTATTTGGTCAAAAATAAATCAATTTGAGCCCAATATAATTCATTTCTGAGCAAATATTCACATGATTGCATTAGATCAGATTGCATGTAAATTCATTTGAAGGCTGATGATGCCTAGTATTGTGTAAGCACCTGTGGCTCTTATAGTAATTTGTTTTTTAATATACAATTGGCTACAACTATTGTTTTGTTAACTTGTTATCTGTACAGGTTTTATATTTTGAGTTGTGGGTTTTCTTTTAAATTGCTGTGGATTGCCAGTTTTGGTGGGAAACAAATCTGATAAACAAATTCTACTTTTAACACTTTTAAGAAAATATTGTTAAGATGGTAATAACTATGTCATGTCCATTGTTCATGAATTTCAGCCAGTGTAAATGTGCATTGCTGGCTTACAGTTGGAAGACATTATTGCTCCAATTATGTTGATTGTTTATTCATGTATTATATTTTCCTTAATTACAGTGTCCATGGATGTTTTATTTTTACATACAGTTATGAGTTGTAGCACTGGGACAGTTTAGAAATCAAATAAATAAAAATTAGTTAATTAAGGCCAATCCCCTGCTCTTCAGATGGTCACTTTCAGATTACTTGATTCCTGTTGACATCATGGACAGATCCATGCAATGGTAGTTGTCACTGCTTTCTTCAAAACCTTTGGACTTTTCAGTCTGGTAGCTTACAGTCCTGGGATTTCCTTCTTGTCTCCCACCCAAATATTAATCAGTTCCTGTTTTGCTTCCAATCCCAGACAAGATTGACCTGGGACTATGCAGGTATATACACCAAAACAACTACAACAGAAGTTTATTTGTACAGTTCCAATGAATGAAAAATCACTATCTCCCTGGCTAACTTATTCCATCATGGGGCTATTATTCTTCAGAATTTTTTTCCTGCCATTCCTCCTACTTCCTAATGGGGTGACAAAAACTTCTGACTTGCGATGTAACAGTTTCACTATTTGGTGAATACTGTTGCATTTCAACGTTATTTTCATCTCTAAACAGTCTCGGTTCTTTATGTCTCTCTATAAAATTTGATTTCCCTTGTTCATTCTTGCTGCCTGTTCTGAACCAGTTCCAGTTTCTCTGAATCCTTGTATGCTACTGAACATAAACATTCAAGAACAAAGTGGAACAAATACCGTATTTTTCAGAGTATAAGTTCCACAACAAGGTTTTGAAGAGGAAAATTTAAAAAAAGGTTTTTGCACTCTGCAAACTTCCCCCAAACGACCCATTTTTTGTGAAAACGGGCCCATTTTTTTCCCAAAAAAGGGCATGAATAGCCCTTAGGAGGCTTGTAGAATGCTCCTTGGAGGGTGGGGCAAAAACGAGCAAAAAACAGCCTTTTTTTGCAAAAATGGGCCAGTTTTTGTCAAAAAAGGGCATGGATAGCCTTTAGAAAGCTTATAGAGTGCTGCTGGGAGGCAAAAAATGGGCCATTTTCACTCATTTCTGCCCTTCCCAGCCCCCAGGAGTTCTCTGAAAGCCTTCTAAAAGCTATGCACGGCCATTTTGGTGAAGGGGCGGCGTTTTGGGGGGCACAAAATGCTGTATTCAGTGTCAAGCCTTCTACCACCACCACCAATCCTGCTATGTCACACGGAAAAGTGTTGCCAAATGATTTTGACACATCATAAGAATCAAATAGCTTTTCAATAAACTTCATTGCCAATTTGAAGAAGCAGGATAGAAAGCAGAATGAAGCTTTTGAGCTTGGTGTTGGAGAAGCCTTGAAAAAAACATGGATAGCCAAGAAAATATATAGAAAAAAAAATCAATTCAGAATTCTCATTCAAGGGACAAATAACCAGGCTTAAATTACCAATTTTGGACAGATGCAAATATTTGATTAATGAGGATATTAGATACATAGTTGGCAGAAGGGTCAAGTTGGGGACAAACGAACCCAGAGAAGGACTAACTATGTGGTTACTAATACTCCACACTGACGAATAGCCACATAATCACTGCTAAGCCAGGTAGACCTTCATATCTTATGTATACAATACTTTCTAAGCAGAATTTTTCCATTTTATCTCATTTGAAGCCCATTTCTCTGTCAACTTGAATTATATTTGAATTTTATTTACATCTTATGAAATGTTAAATATCCCACTGAATTTGTAATTCACAAGTGAATTCCACTATCGCATCTGAGTCTCTTTCAAATAGATAAAAACATCAATGCTAAATTGTGTTTGCTTTTCTTCACATATTGTGCTAAGCCAAAATTCTACCATTTTCCCGAAAATAAGACCTCCCTGAATAATAAGCCCAGTCAGTCTTTTGAGCACATGCACTAAAATAAGCCCTCCCTTGAAAATAAGTCCTCTCCGAAAATATAGCAACACATCAGCAGCCATGAGGTGATCGTGCTTGCTGCCTCCTGCACCTCAAAAATAATAAGACCACCCCAAAAATAAGGCCAGTTGCTTATTTTGGAGATCAAAAGAAAATAAGATCCTGTCTTATTTTCAGGAAAACACAGTATTAATTGTGTTTTGTTAGGTCACAGTGGTTATGCTCATAAATAATGTTAAACCTCTTGAGTTGCAATACATTCTCTCTTAGTACAATGTGTAAAGTTAGCCATGTACTTATTTGTGAAGTTTTGTTTTTGCTGGCTGCTCCATTATGGTTTGAGAATGAGTTTTGTTTATTCATCAGCACAAATTTGTCCTCCCTTCCACTATCATTCCCAGATAAGCCAAAGATTCTTGAAATTCTGAACATACTTTGTTTTATAGGTAGTACTCCAAGTGCTATATTTTTGTTGGAAGGTTTAGATCAGTGGTTCCCAAACTTTTTCAGTCCACCACCCCCTTGGTGCTACAAACTGATCCTCAGTGCTCCCTCATTCAGTGGTGGAATTCAATTTTTGTTTCTACCGCTTCTGTGGGCGTGGCTTGGTGGGCCTGGCTGGGGGGGTCATGTGACTGGGCTGTTTGCACGACAGAAGGAAGATAGTAACAGTAAAATTTAAAACTGTAACAATTAATTGCACATTTATTCAAAATCTAATTTAAAAACCTTTTTAGTTAATGTTAATTCAACAAAATTGTTGAACATGATCCAGTGATAACTGGTTTTCAAAATCTGATAGTCATTTATCAAGAACCGTAGTGACTAGTAACTTAGTAAACTCAGTAAAATTTAGTAACTACTTCACTGTTCAGTAAATTCTTAATGTGGTGGATGAGCTTGATGAAGTGATGCCAGTTTCCCAATGTCTGGTTTTAAGACACTTAGCAGGAGTCTTAAATTACTACATTCAGTAATCTGGAGTCGATTTCTTTGCTTGGAAAGAAGTTGGATGACCACACTGAAGCTACTTTCCACCAAATATGATGTTGGAAAGGCAACAAGGAACTTCTTAACCACTGTCCATAGTGCAGGATAGCGATCAGAAATTTCTTTCTGTAACCAAAACTCTTGGTGCCAGGGATGTGCAGTCAGGGGAGGCAGAGGAGGCAGAGCCTTACCACTGTCATCATGAAAAGAAAAAAAAAATGTAAAAGGAAAAAGGCAAGAGCTGAGGTCAGGCTGAGCTAGTTGCTGCCAGAGTCACCATAGATGACTCTGCTTAACTGTTTAAAAAAGCCTCTAAAAAAGCGCCCTCTACAAGAGGAGGCAGGAGAACAATGCGCCTCAACTAGTCTGACTTTAGGTGTTTTATGATCACTTGAGCAGAGTAAAGCAAGGGTTAAAAGCCTAAAAATTCCTGACGTAGGTGAGGCATGTCATTCTCCTGCCTCCTCCTGCAGAGGGTGCTTTTTAGAGGCTTTTTAAAACAGTTAAGCAGAGTCATCCACGGAGAGTCTGGAAGCAACTAGCTCAGCATGACCACAGCTCTTGCCTTTTTCCTTTTACATTTTTTTTTCTTTCATGATGACAGGCAAGAACAGAGTTGAAATTCTCTCTGAAACAGCTGGAAAAGGTACGTGTGGGTTGGAGGGAGGGGGAGGAATTCAAACTTCATCCTCAAGTGTAGTTTGATTGCAGGCAGAGCCGTGTTGCCTTTTCAAACACACACACACACACACACACACACACACAAACCCTGGATAAAACTATAAAAGCCCAGCTTCACTGATTACAAGTTTGAAAAGGCAACGTGGCTCCACCTGCAATCAAAGGTGAGAGAAGGAAGGGAGTAGGAGAGATAGTGCAATCCAACTTCTCTGTGTGCTGTGTCTGTTTGAGAGAGGAGAGGGAGGAAGCATGAAAGGATTACAATCCACAACCTCTTTTGTATGCTGTTCAATCCTTATTTACATAATAAAATAGCTCAAGTGGAGTAGCCGCTCTTCCTCTTAGAATCACATTCCAAAATTTCAGCTTCCTCTGCAATTTTTTATGGAGGCAGCAGCTCAGTTTCTACACAGCATGATAGACCAGCCAAGGGTCTCCATGCGCTCATGTTGGGTGGGACAGAACCTTCGGCTCTTGTGAAACTGTTCACCCACATGCCCATTCGTTAAATAACAGTGGGCCGCGGAGAAGAAGGTGGCAAAGCCGGTGAGAAGCAGGGAAGACAACTCCATTGCTACCTTTAGGGGTTCACAGCTGCCCCCCCACAGCTGGAAGAGCAGTTTTAACTGCCAGTCTCGCGCGACGAAGAAGAACCCAGCCCTTCCACCCATTGAAGGCGCGTGCGAGACCCAGGCCTTCCCAAAGGCATGGCATCGCCGGTTCATGGTGAGGCGAGACTGAACCGCCACCTCCACACAAGCCACACAGGGAAGGATTCTCGCTTTCGGTCCCATCGCATTCCCTTCCGTGCCTGCGCGCAAAGCTAGGCGAGTCAGGAGTACAGTATAGCAGAACACCTCCAGCACTCCTCTGCCACCTCCCTTGCCTCTTAGCGCCCTCCTGTGGCCCCACTTCCTCTTAGCACCCCCTAAGTCATCCCACTGCCCCCCAGGGGGTGGTACCACCCACTTTGGGAACCACTGGTTTAGATAAACAGTCTCCAACATTTCTGTCTTTGCAGATTGGGGCAGGGGGGGAGGGATGGTTCTGCATGAGCAATAGGCATGCACATGTATATGCGCAATTCTATTTACACAAGCAGCAAGCATATGTGCCTCTGCTGCTCAAACAAATGAAGTTGCATGTGTCACAAATGGAGCTGCACACTCACACAAATGGATAGTGGGCCACAGCCCAAGGGTTGGGGACCCTGGTTTAGATGGAGTTAATCAGTTCAACTAAATTCATTTTTTTTCTGCTTTTGTCCTGTATTTGATGATTACAGGTTATTCATCTAGCCTTGGCAATGTAGTCCTTGGTTTTATATATATATATTTTGCAATTTGCAAATAAATTGGAAGTGCCTGGCAAAATTCTGAACCTATCTATCCAAGTAGCAGCAGCATGTCACTAGGCTTAATCAAGAAGTGTATTGTGAAGCATTACTAAAGCTTTTTAAAATAATGCTAAAAAAAAGTGGCTTCTTCAACTTGACCAATGCAGACAATTATATAAGCTGGAAGAAATATTTTTTCTACTCCCGAATTCATAGGATAGTCACCTTAAAAAAAAAACAGACTGGAAAATTTTCTAAGAATTAGCTTTCTACATTAGCCTATAAATATTTAAGGTTTATATACACTACTTCATTTCATATTCTTATCAACTTACATACCTAAATGCAAAGCTTGTTTGCGAGAACTGAAAGGCTTGCTTAATGTACCAAGGCAATCATTAATATCATTCTTGTGTTCCAAAAAAATCTATCTTGGGAATGTATTGCAGATTCATTAAGAATGCATTGTTGTTATATTTAGCTTGCTCATCCATTCTGAAATTATAGAATTCAGCTACAGATCACAGTTCCAAAGATATAAGGTAAAGATAAAGGTTCCCCCGCATGTGTGTACTAGTTGTTTCCAACTTTAGGGGATGGTGCTCAACTCTGTTTCTAAGCCGAAGAGCCAGCGCTGTCCAAAGACTTCTCTGTGGTCATGTGACCAGCATGACTAAACGCCGAAGGCACACAGGATGCTATTACCTTCCCACCAAGATGGTCCCTATTTTTCTACTTGCATTTTTTTATGTGTTTTCAAACTGCTAGGTTGCCAGAAACTGGGACAAGTAAAGGGAGCTCACTCCGTTACGCGGCACTAGGGATTCGAACAGCTGAACTGCCAATCTAATTGACAAGCTTACGTCTTAGCCACTGAGCCGCC